>NC_056612.1:1687313-1715366 GCF_018340385.1 Cyprinus carpio
TTAAAAATTGAAAATGATAAAAGCGGCTCCTTTTAAATTCTATTTAGTTCAATTCTCCTGTTTTAACAGTTTTTTGTTGTTGTTGTTTATGTGAGTGATCATCAAACACAGACAGATAAGGGTATTTTGAGTTTTGTGAATGAATCAGTGTTTCATCCGTCGGTGTGATTTGAGCAATCTTAAAAGTTTACGGGGGGAACACACACAGCGGAGCAGCATTTATGAGGCTCTGGGCCCTTGTTTGCTCGGAGGGAGAATGACCTTCCTTTCATTCATTAACCTTTTCTAATGCCGCATCTAATAATGATCGAGGAAAAGGTAAACCCCGGTCCAGCATGCCTTGCAGCAGCAGCACACTGGCCCCCAGCGTTTTACTTGGACTCGAGCACTCATTCAGGTGTTTGTGCTGCGCTGTTTTGCGTCAGCCTGAAAAAGGGAGCAGTGATTCACAGCCATTTTTGTTTGGGAAGATAACACGTGTAAATAGTCTGATTTGTTCGGGGATTAAGCTGACAGCGAGTGTCGGGCCCTCGGGTGGATGGCTCCAATCCTGCACAGGCCAGCAGATGAGATCAGGCTACACAAACAATCACATACATGCTTTTAGCCCAGGGAAAACAACAGTCCTCCGAAAGGTCATGTGACACCCAGGCAAACGGCACTTTCTGTCTCCTGCAATGGGAAGCATCGGGAAAATTTGGGATGCTTTTAAAAGGGAAAAGTTCCCTCAAAAGTGAAAACTCTCATGATTTATCTTTATGTCTTTCCAGACGTTTTATCAGTGGAAACAATCATTTTTTAAAAAAATTTTGAGGGAAATTTTTGAAATATCACTAAAAAAAGGGCCCATGACTATATCAGTTTATGCAGTTTATATGGTAATGAGTCATGACATTCTGACAGCTAAAATATGAAAAAATGACATAGAAAACCCTATGATAATATGTAAAAGTAGCCATATTATGCTTTGTATGACATTATGAATGTAAAGAAAAATGCTCAAGATGAACTGCATGTGTCATTTGAGGGGAAGTTTCATGAAAATCAGTATCAAATTTTATGTAAACCCACTTAAATTTTTTTCATTCTCAATGATTATATTGAAATCTTGACAAAAAGGCTGTGTTTTTAAAAAAATTAGCTTAAATTTGCACATAGTAATTTAAGCACTACCGGTCTCAAAATTTTTGTGTATATGGGCGGGTTAAATTATGACGGGTGTCTTGGTTTTATAATGATACGGGCATGGATGCAGCTTCATACAAAAAATTTCTTTTTTAAAAAAAAAAAACTTTTAAGTATTTATTTGGTGATATGAAAAAAAGAATATGTAGTGTAACCTTTAGTGACACTATTGTGACATAGTTTCTATCCAGTGAAGCTCATTAAGCCATACTACTGCTCATCTGTGGCACAAGAGTGCTAGAGCGCTCTGGTGATAATCAGCATCAACTACAAATTGGTGCAGCAATTATCTTACAATTACCTTCCACCAGAAAAAGCAAGAGTATGCATTTGTAAAGTTTTGAAACTTGAAATGCTCTAGTAGAAGACAAGGCAAGGAAAGTTTATCTCTCAAGTCCTGACTGGAAAAAAAAACATCTAATTCTTGCAATGTTTTTAGATGATAGTATGCTGATTTAGTTACTGCTTTGACATGACTACTGAAACTGGGGTCTGTCTCGGGAATCACACCAGATTCCTGACTTGATTTTTAGTTGTTTGACCCCTAAGCGCCCAAGGTAGCATTCACCTTCATCTTTGTTTCCAAATGCTATGACTATGTTTTTTTCTTGTTTATCTGAAGAAAGTTCTGGCACATCCAACTTTTTAATTTCATCAATACATTGGCAGAGGGAGTCAGTGGGGCTGTTGGTCATTTGGCGATAAAGCTAGGTAAATCTGTGTATCATCAGCATAGCTGTGATAGGCAATTCAGGCTAAACAAGAGTGGTGCAAGAATTGAGCCTTGTGGGACTCCATGTCATGGGCGTCCACTTAGACTTATGCTCTCAAGACTCACATAATAACCTAATGAACTCCGCAGCACGAGATCTACCAGTACCAGCATTGATAATTTGCCAGAATCAAATTAAAGTGAATATCATTTATTATCTCAGTGAGTGCTGTCTCTGTGCTGTGATGGGTGAAACCAGATTGAAAATGGTCCAGGTATCCATTTAAGTCTAAGTAGTTGTTCAGCTGATTAAAAACTACCCTTTAATAATCTAGCTTTTAAATGGAAGATTTAATATTGGTCTATAATTGCTCAATATGGTGTTATCAAGATTGCTCTTTTTTCAGGGAGCTTAAAACTGCAGTTTTCAGGAGTTTGGAAAAGAAGTAAGGTGTTCCCCCTTCAAAAGAGATCTGCTTCAAATATATACACACAAAATTTAAATGTAATAATAATAATATTGTTTTTAATATTACTTATATGTTTATTACGCTTAAGTAACATTTTTTATTTGTATAATTTTTTATATGTATTATTATTATTGGTATGTACTTCTTTACTTTGGTGCTGGCAGGCCACTATTACTATGACCTGTTATTACTTCTTTGAAAAGAGCCATGTTTTGAGTTCCATGGACAACAACTTATGGTGTTGGAATAACAAGGAAGCTGATTAAACATGACAAAAATATTCCACTGATTCCATGCATGTATTTTTTCAGATGTTTTTCATGCAATCTTTCTCTTTGACTGATGTTTCATAGTAAAGCAAAGTGTCTGTCTGTTTCTGTTGACATTTATTAATGGTATGCTGTTCATCCAGTATTGTGACAGTAATGCATTAGATCACGCCCCAATTACCTCTCAGCTACTGCTAACAGTGCTTCAGAAGCTCCTCACACTGACATGAAGCAGGAAAACCTGTGAGACAGGAAACTCTTGTAGTGCTTTCTTCATCAAAAATATGGATTTCAGTTTGTCAACAGCGCAGCTATCTCTATATCAGATTCCCGCTCTGAGTGTAATAAGCACAGCGTTCTGGGTGGATCTGTGTACTGCCGAATCGAGATGAGGGAACCTTATATCAGATGACAATGAAATCTGATTAGTCGAGTTGATGGAATATGATTGCTCTCACTTGTTGTAGGTGCTGTCACTTCTAAATTTTGCTTTGTGCAGTCTTGACTCTGTTTACAATATAAACAGTGTGAGGTGAGGCAATCACATTAGGCAAAACAATTTACACCTGCAGGCAAGAGGTTTTTTTTTTGTTAATAAAGTGTCTGGAGGAGATGGGGACGCAAGTTGTTTACACCTGCTGCTGTGTGGATGGCAATCCAGGTAACTTTGGGAGGCTTTTCTTCTCATGGTTTGCCTCATAAACAGGTGCAATGTTCTCCAGCAGACACGCCCTAAAATGAGCTGGACGATGCACTAATTCACTAATTGTGCAGCAGCACGAGTCGAGGGCACACACTGAGTTGTTACAGCTAGACAGTGACCTCAGCAGTATCTGCTGTCAATAATGCTTCTTTTGCCACCCAGCTCCCCATCACAAGTGTTTACATGCATGTAAATACATTACATTAGTGCACTCCAAAATGTTTGCCAAAAAAACAGGCAGATCTGAACTGAAATTAATTTCAGGTTGGGGTACGTTGTCACATTTGTATTAGGGTAAGTCAAATGTGTTTCCAACCATGTTATAAATGTACTGTATACCAGGTAGTGGTTACAATATTTGCTGGACAAAACATCTTGATATTTTAGTTATGCGTTCTGAATTGTTTAAAATTAGCAGAAAGCTGTTTTAAAAAATCCTGTTTTTTTTCTTTTTCTTTTTTCTCATTTTTTTTTTTTATTTATAAAGCACTTTCAGCACAACTCCCAGTTGACAGACACATAAGAGCTGTACAATCACAATTCAAATCAGGCAAATTTGAAAACAATTCATATCAGTTTGTCATTGATGATAGTTTAGTTGAGACTTTAAGGTTTGTTTGTCTGGTCACAGAAAATAAACCCAGGCTGAAGAAATATGATACTACAGTAAATAATGTGGATAGACACGCTCCAGATCTCTCCTAATTGTGTGCTTGTCATCATCAGGTTTATGTGCAAATGCAGTGTATGTTTCATTGGTGTAAGGTTAGACAGGTTTCCAATGTGTTCCCAGGTGTGCCTGCAGTGTGTTGGAACTCTCATGCCCGACTCTCGTCCGCCTACATCATTTCCTGCCTGCAGCTTTCTATCTCGTGCGTTCAGTTATGAGGCTGCGTATTGTCGAGAAGGCGGCACAACCGAGGGTTCAAGCACACCGTTGTTAAGTGAGTGCTTACATTGTACCAGAAATGTCACAGTTGTACTTGTGACGGAGTTACAGACAGCGGCCTCCGCGTCGCGTGAGCAAGCCTCCCACGCATCTACAGCGCGGCTGCTCGCCCTCCCGGAAGGAAGGCGGAGTGTACCAGATCACGCTTGCTCGAGGTGCCTTTCAGGACACGTACTGTCGCTTTCCTCAGCCCGCGGACCAGGAGCCTTCCTCTCCAGCCGGAGGTTATGCGGTCACCCAAGCTAATGTCCACCACGTAAAAAACAGGAACGATGATTTTTCCACCAGCCATTACAGCGTATTTTGTCGTTACACAGACAGTTCAGTGCTGTCTTATTTTTAAAACAGCTGATGGTGTTGCATGACGTCGTTGGTGAGTGGGGTGGCATTTGCACTGATGTTCTCCCTGAGGGCAATCACTTGGCGGGTTCAGTACCTGCTGGTTTATTGACGTAATGCTGCTTGGTGGTTTACAACTCCCTCTGTTCCGTCGAATGTCCTCTCTTGCTTAAGCAGCTCCTCCTGCATGCGATGATCGGTAGCACAGTTAATCTCTCTGTTCCTCTTCTGGTGGGAATACATGACATGCGGGTATTGACTCTTCAGCGCATGAGAACAGAATCGTCTGGTCAAAAACTGTGTCCAAATGTCATAAACTAATTGTGTAATCTAAGCAGAAGTTTTTTCTTCATGTGTTAAAGTTAAACTGGGATGACAAGGTTTTTTTTTTTTTTTTTTTTTATTTTTTTTTTTACAGCGCCATACCAGCAGAACCTATCTTCTCACAGTGTCAGTTAAGCTATTTATTTTCTGTGTCTGTGGAATAAAAACAAAGAGTATCTACCCTAAGTTAGTGTGAAAAGATTCATCATGAAAGGATTATAATCTGAAAATAAATGGCATGCATGCATAAATAAATAAACAAGTCAAGTCAATCAATAAGTTTCTCTGAGAAGGGGAACTTATATGCAACACAACTAAATTTGGACACACTTGACAGACTTTGGGCCGCCTATCATACAGTTTGGCACGATGCAAAGTGTTTTGTGGCTAGTTTTCAGCCCAACGCATTTATCATTTTCCCACCATCCTGCACCACGTTGATTAAATAGCAAAGCCCTTTTGCCGCCTCATTTGTTTTGCAAACCAGGGGCATGCTGCCCTGACAAATGAGTGTTTATTGGAGATTTAGTGCTCATTGTTGTGTGCTGTGATCTTTTGGGTGGGGGCAACTGCAAATTGACCTGGTCTAAGTCAATGCAACATGTAGTTTTATTTACAGAGCGCGTTTTAGTAATATGAGGCCTATTAGGCAGGTCCACAACGCGCGGTAACACACTCTGCCTCTGCTTTATTCCACACCCACAAGACATCAACAGCAGCACACAATCATGCCAAAAAATATTAAAGTGTTAAAAGATGCCAATGTAAAAGATTATTATCCATGTAGGCTACATAAATCTAAAAAATAGATATCTGTACCCCCAGTACACTCACGGTCGAGAAGGGATCAGTCATTGCAGTATCTGAAGTAGGTGCCTACCAATTAGCGTTGTCAACAGCCCAAGCCCGCTCCGTTTCCTTCCATCTGTGAGATGTGTTCATGGTCTTTGGCATCGTGTAAATTCTGCCATGGTAAATGTGTATACACCATGCGCGAAAGTGCAGCTTGCTCTTACATAAAGGAATGGGAGATGAGTCGCTCTGATGGTTTTGATAACACTTTATGACCCAATAACACAACAATTCCCAGTTTTCTCCCCCCGTTGTTAAACTAGCAAAAGTGGAATTTGACACGCCCTTACGCTGCAACCCTGCGCCTGTGTTGCTTTTAGACCATATTTGATAATTTAAAAATAGAGCCCTTTATTGATGTTTCATCAAGTTCCCTTCATTGATCTAGAGCTCGGTGTTATATATAGTTAATAAATGTTGTGCTTTTTCAAGTGATGGACAGATCAGTTGTTACTTCCGTGTACTACAAAATTCACATCGGGCGTAATGGTCCAGTCATCGCGCGCGCTCAATGGTCACATAGCGATCATCAATAAACCTAAGCTGTTATCTGTTGACTTTCATGTTTCGCGGGTGGTCCCCTCCATGTAAATTGTAGATGATGGAAAACTCAGGGCTAAAATGAAATCGAGTGACAGACGCGTTTACAATGTTTCGCATGAAAAAATAAAATTAAAACTATGTTCAGGCCTTTCTTGTCATGTCTCTGTAAACAGAAATGCATGCCATTTAAAACAGCCTTAAAAATCAAATTGTCATTCTTAGTCTTTTTTTTAATAACAAGAATATTTAAAACTGCCTGTTGTTTAGAGACTATCCTCATAAAGGTCTCAAATAAATAAGACCAGATAAAAAAATCGGATGTGTGTCAGTAGATTGTATCGCGTGCCTTCGGTCTTAAAGTGACAGTTCGAATAGCCTACTCAACCCTGTCTGCTATATGTGTCAAATGAAAAGAAGAATAATTCACTCAATCTTTTTGACTGCAATTAACTTTAAGTGTGCTTTACTAAAGGAATTTAATCTTTATTTGAGCTTATTACTAATACACCTTTAAGCACTAAGCAGTGCTTCGCTTTGTTTGTTTTTTTAATTGTTTTTTTTTTTAAAATGTCTAGTGCATTTCATATGTGTGGTTGTGGTGTGGTTGTGTGTATAATCTCAGCCTGTATTTTACTATATATCTTGTGAAAAAAAAAAATCTTCCCCCCCCAGCAAAAATAGCGACACTAGTACATATATCATGAAATAAACAATGAACTTATTCATAGACGTGACTATAAATTATGGGTCACCCCTATCCGCAAGAATAAGGTGTTTCAACATGTTACTGATATTTAATATTGCATTTATTATTTAATATATTGCCAGAGTGTACTCAAAATGTATTCAAACAATGTCATGTCCAATCAATCACCTGAGCTTCCACTGGGCCTAGTACGGACCCGTGGGTGCCTCTGTGAGAAGAACGAGAATGGCCAATACAGTTCAATTTCAAGCACTAGCACACTTTCATGGCCACTCTGGACATTCCATGTGAAGGCTCAAAACATCATGTTTCCATTGCTTGGGTCTCAATCACGCTTTCATTTTCCAGCGCCACGGTCACCGTAACAGCCGTTAAATTGTTGATATGTGATGACCTGCGGTCCAGTACAATGTGAATATTGAATCTTGAAAAAAACCTCTAGAAATTGAAGACGCGATACAACTGCCCCTGCCCTCAAAAAGACCTTATTAATCATGACAAAATGTGACAATATTAAGATATCCGTCATGACCCGATGTTACAGTAAATACGTTGTCCAAACGTTTACAACCAGTTGCCACAATTATAACTTTAATGTTGCAAAAAACATTAGAGCACAACATGGGGAATGGAATAAAATCCATTGTGCCCATCAAGCGTTTACATTCAACGTTTGTTTCATGAGCAAGTAAATGACAACAAAAAAGAGATTATCCAGTGTTTCCTTTAAAGGTTGTTGTGTGTCAGTTTAAAAAAAGCACGAGCACCAGGGCAGCGTTTCATGTTCCTTTAGGTCGGGAAGCAGGCCTCCGCTATTTCGTCTTTTTTCCTATTGGTTAAGCAGAGACATACAGGCGGACAGCTCTGCCTTGACCCGCAGCTGAAACCCTGTGCGCCTGCCAGAATATTAGTAACACAATCTCTTGGGGGGGAGGGGCTTTTAATGTGTTTTCATTTTCCAGCCCACAATTGGATCGTACCGGCAGGATCGAGTGATGTCAGATTGATGTGTTTGGAGGAATAGAGCAGGACCTCTGCTGAAGTCTGACAGGATAATCTTTACATGCAATCTTCTCCTGCATCTGTGATTGTTAACCCTTGCGTGTAGGAAGAGGTCATTGAGAGAAACGCCAACGATCTTTGTATCGGAAGCTTTCAGTTAAGCTATGAAAGTGTTTAGGTCAAGCCGTCTCTGGTGTGTCAGCAGCAAATTGTGTGGACGAGGTATGTGGTCCTGTTTCGTGTTGAAACTGTGTGTATGTGAACGTCTTCACAACAGAGCCCCGGCCAAGTTTCCTTGCCCAGAGATCAGGCTGGCATGCTGGCGAGGGCTCTGGAAGTCATCGTTTCTGACTTCAGCCATGCCAGAGAGCTGCTAGCCAAGCCTGGCTGATACACTCTCAGCACAGCTCAGTGGTGAGCTCCTTCCGCATGAAACCCTTCCCACCGCATAGGCGCGATCGCCCCCTTCTGCTCGCTCCTGTGGAGAAAAGGGAGGTTTGACGGCGCATAACCGAACCCACCACAGAGAGGATGGTCCTTGCTTCAGCACTGGATTAGGCCCACAAGCCCCCCAGCTCAAAGTGTGCATCCCGTTCACCTTGCATGCGAAATCAGCAGCGGGCCCATAGCAAAGCCCTGTGCACACCTTTGGCTCTGGACAGCCGTTATGATTGGCTGCAACTCAGCAAAATCATCAGGAGAAGGTGTGTGAGTGCAGACTGAGAGTATTTCTTTGTGGCATTTGGCTCAACGACCCACCGAGTCCAGTATTCAAGGATGCATGCATGTGTGTGGTAATGTGTGTGTTTCTGTCAGGACGCAGAGAGGAGAATTTCAGTAACTGTGAACTGTCCGAGTGCTGCAGGGATGACATATTTTTTGTTTGCCAACAAGCAGAAACAATTAGCAACAAAGGTTAACAAATTTTAGCGCTTCCAGTTATGTCATTCGAAGTCAAGTTTCAAGTTTTTATTTGGTCACATCCCACAACCATACACAGTAGGAACATGTAGTGAAATGCTTGATGCTACTCTCTGCATAGAATACCATAAAATTATGTAGATTATGAATAAAAGTAAAATAAAAGAATTCCCCAAAAGATCTAATATTAAAGAAATTGTTTTATATAATTGAATATAATAAATATAAATACAGTAATTTTTAGTATAATACACATAATTTAACAAACATTTTTTTTGTTTTTTTGGTTAAATTGCATGAAAGTAAGGTCTATGGCACATTCTCTTCTAGAACATAAAAAATATAATAGTGTTTTTTGTTTGTTGTTGAAGCTTAATATTGGTGATGGTGAAGTCATGTGACCATAGTGTAGTTCATTTATAACCTATGACTAGTTTTTTTTTTTTTTTTTTTTTGCTGCCAGGCTTCAAAATTCCTAAAAGTTGTTTTCATAAAGCCAGTGGAAAAAAATCTTGTTTTTTGTCGAGGGAAAATCAGGGTGATGTGAACTTACGGTTTTGGGCTACAAAATATATCATCGCTGCAGCACTGTTTGCATTAGAGGTGCCAATATATTGCCATTGTTTTTAATTTTTATAGAGTTAATTTGCATCATGTGCTGATTTTTTTTACTTTCATCAAATGAATCACATTTATCCAATATTTACTGAAAGAAGCCCCTATTGAACATGATTCAAAGACATTAGCCAACATTTTATTTATGCTTGTGAGTTCTTAGAAAAGTGCTATATACAAAAAAAAAGGCAGTGCTTCAGCTGTTATTATGTGGAAGGTCATGTATGGGTGCATTATTTATTTTTAAATAATTTATCCCACTAAATTAGCATGTTAAATTGGCATCTCTTTTTTTGTATCACAAGGCTGTTTGAGTGAGGTTGTGAAAGCATTTATGGAGGACAACACCTGAGCTTGACTATCCTCAGGCACTAGTAATAATAATAACTCTTGTTATGATGAGCTCTGCCTTCTCATTGAGAGGGCGAAAATGTTAATGAGACACAGCTGAACAGACCCCCACTGCACGCACACGGCTCATAATCCAACCCTGCTTATAAACACGGCTGCATTTCCTGTACCGCTCTCCTGGTGTGCCGATCGGTCAGTCTGTGAGAGGGTTTAGAGAGTAAAAGAGCACCCGCTGTTGTTGCTTAGTTTCGGGCTGCACACACACACACACACACCACACACACACACCCTCTCACCCTTGAATAAAAACAGCCGTCCGTTAGCTTTCCGTGTCGAGGGCACATGAAAGCATTCTGGAATGTTTAGTCGTGATTTAATAAGGACTTTTAAATCAGTTTGCTCTCTTTTGGTGCAAACGCTGCACCAGTCATAAGTTCAATTGAGGGCACATGTCATGGCTGCTGGCTCACACATGCATCTGATGTTTGTGTAAATCGGTGGGCGGTCAGAGCGGTGGGGATTTTTTGACTGTGAATAAAGGCTGTATTTACAGAGCTGCTACCCGGAGAGGTGCGGCTGCTCCGGGACGGAGAGCAGATCTGAGGAGCCACCAAAGGGGACTCTACACTCACGAGTGCATCACTTCAGACCACATGTGTTGTGGCTGTAAGTTATGAAATCATGCTGAGAGGAACATATATTTTTGATGCTTTTTCCCTGAGTGTATGAATAAAGCAGAACTGCTCTAGACACTGACTGGGTGGTCAGAGAGATTTACCTACTCTGTCCAAATTTTCTTCAATATTTATGTCATTGCATTTCTGTCTCGAAAGCAAATGCGTCCCTGGACTATAAGCGTATCCCCCTGGAGCAGGTTGGTGATTTCACCACGTATGTTTTCTGTACAGGTCAGGCGTGAGGAGAATGTGAATGGTTTATGATTGTCCATCGGAGAGGTGTGCAAAAAGATTGGTCAATATAAAATGGTTTGCATCATCATCATCATCATCATCATCAGCTGTAGTCAATGAACTTGATACATCACAGCAGTATCATCATTTCAGCTGACATTAGTGATGTGGCATCATTATGTTGTGTGATGTGGCCTTCAGATGAGCTAAATTCAAGAGTTTCTGCTGAACTCAGGGCCAAGGTCAGACAACATCTGTTTTTATACCTGGAGAATGTTGTCCATTAGCCATTATCATTCATCTGTATGACAGCTGCTCAGCTGGCACATGTTGTGACCTGGATGCTGCCATTTTTGGCTTGTTTTTGAGACAATCGCTTACGCGCCATAAGACTTTACACTACACCCCACTAACGTGCAGGTTTGCTGCTAAAGAAATATTTCTGATTATTATAAATGTTAAAAAGCAGTTGTGCTACCAATGTTTTTTATTCAAAAGAAAAAAAAAAAAAAGGACATTCATACTTTTATTCAGCAAGGATTCATTAAATGGGGTCAAAAGTGTCATTTATAATGTTACCAAATTTCTATTTTCAATAAATGATGTTCTTTTGAACTTTCTATTCATCTGTGAATCCTGAAAAATAAAATGGATCACAGTTTCCACAAAAATATTGTGCAGCACTTAGTTTCCAACATTGATAATAATCAGAAATGTTTCTTGAGCAGCAAATCAGTATATTAGAATGATTTCTGAAGATCATGTGACACTGATAGACTGGAGTAATGATGCTGAAAATACAGCTGCACCTCACAGAAATACATTACACTTTAACAGAGATTCACACAGAAAACTGGAAAATATATTTTGTATTTTCGATCAAATAAATGCAGCCTTGGTGAGCAGAAGATACTTATTTCTGAAAAAAAACTTGGTAGTATTTGTTAGAGTACAGTACAGTGTGTGGAGAGTACAAGTGAATAGGGGAAAACATGCATATTTCACGTTTGGTTAAGAGCCCTCCAGAGAATCTGGCACTAAACATAGACTGAAATATGATTAAATACACATGATTTTTATCACGCTTGCTACTCTTGAAAGGTCATCAGTGGTGTATTGGCGCTGCTTCCCCACACATAATGATGTAGCAGTGTCACTGTTAGTGTAAAACCCCAATGATGCCTGGGTCAAACCTCAGCACAGATGGGCCGGAGCAGTCTGTCCTCATACAGGTTAAATGTGCATTCTGCTTCTCACTGTCTGGTTTTAATGGATTTAAGCTGTCCGAACTGCCCCGTCTGCCCCATAGGTTGGTATATTAACATTATATCAGTCAATGAAATCACGGTTTTTAGATATAAATTTAAGTTAAATCACATAAAGTCCTAAATGTTGCAACCGTATTTTTTACAGTAAAATTCTGCCAATCACAACTGCTGTTTTTTTTTTTTTACTGTAAAGGTTATGGATTGTTTTTTTTTTACAGGTGAATGGGACACTTCAGAAGAAATGCATTTACTGCTTAATGTGTCATAAAAGCAGCCGTGTGCCGAGTTGAAAGTGAGGCAGCGTGTTTGATGGGATAATTGTGTGTGAAAGTGGCCCAGATCATCAGACACGGCTCTGATAAGATCTTGCTGATTTATTGCTGTGTTTATGGAGCGACGCACAGATTTTCCCCGGGAGAGGCCGGATGTTTCCGTGAGTCCGTGTCAGTGTTTCAGGGTCGTCTGGCTCGATGTGTCCCCCCCGTGAACCCCTGCGGCCCAAAACCGTGAAAAACCGATTTACTGCAAATCCTGTGAGAAGTCTGCACTGGTTCCCGCGTTCCAGATGATTTAGCTGTGAAGCTGTCCAGCGCTGGCCTGTGTTCTGATGTTATGAGAGTTAGTGCTCCGGTTATGAAACTACTGTGTGTAGCCGGTGGGTTTTTGGCACACTGGACACAATTTACAGGTGCATATAAAACAAATTGAAATATCGTGGAAAAAGTTAATTTTTTGGTAACTTGTTTCAAAAAGTTTAAACTTTGATATATTCTAGATGCATTACATGTAGAAAGTAAAACATTTACATTTAACAACAAAATTGTACCCAAAAGTGAGCTAAACCTGACAAAATCTCCAAAAACCTTCCTTTGGAGACCTCCTCATTTGTAAAAAACTGGTATCAAAATAACGTTTTTTTTTTTGTTTGGTTTTTTTTTTTTTTTTTTTTTTTTTTAATTGTAAAAATGCAGAAAGTTTTCTGTGAGGTGTAGGGTTGGTGTAGGGTAAAAGAATATACAGTTTGTACAGTATGAAAACCATTACGCCTATGGAATGTCCCCATTTAGATAGCTAAGTAAACGTGTGTGTGTGCATCTCTCTGTGTTTGTGTGTATCTCTCTCTCTCTGTTCAGTGTGTGTGTGTGTGTGTGTGTGTGTGTGTAGGGTGAGGTTACACTCTCTCCATCAGGACTCCCTGTATGATTGGAATTTAAGCCACAGGTAGCTATTAAAGAGCTGCCCAGGAGTTTGGGAAAGCGTAAGTGAAAAGGCGGCGATGGCAGAAAGCAGCTTTACTGCAGAGATCTGCTCATCAGCCCCCCCTTTCTCTCAATGAAGGAAACACATCGCTGCTCACTGAGGAGATTCCACAGAGTCAGCGCTCCACATCTCGCTCTTGTTCTGTGACTTCTCAGTGTTTTAGATGAATGCGCTTCTATAAATGTGTGTGATGATCCAGATCTGCGCTTTACGGTCTCAGTGTGAAAGGGGTTAAGATGTAGCTGAAGGAGTAGAAACCTTCAAGATCACACCAATCTACCTCATTAGTTCAGTAATGGATCCCGGGGAAAGTGATTTTTTAATTTCCCCACACATTGATTTATGTATCATACATTCCAAATCTAACATTTTCTACAAGCTGCAATGAAAAAAAGAAAAAGAAAAATGTAGCGTAGGATTTACTTTGAAAAAATGTTTCACTAAGAAATGTTAAGTACACTTGATAACCAATTACAATAGAAACAGTTACACTGTGAATTAAACATGACATTTTGGAGTAGAAAGACTGAAATAGTATTTCCTTGTAAACATTAACAAATACAGCATAATCATTTTTACAGTGTGTATACACAGTAGCGTACAGTCAGGGCCTTCAGTAACGATCTCCAAATGACCAGCTCAGCTCTTTTGTCATGGACTGTGCCCACCAGACCTGGAGTTAAAGTTCCATCTCACCTGAGAGACCCGCGGCAGCCGCCTCTCACAAAACTCATCCAGCAGTTCTGTGCACTTGGGAGAGCGTGTAAAAAATGCAGACAATCCAGACAACTCCCAGATTCGCAAAAAAAAAAATCTTGCAATCCTTAATTTTTGATGCTCCCTGAAACATCACCAGATTTAATGTGTGTGCATAACAGTGCACAAAAAAGCCTGAGGGATGCGCTGACTGTACGCTGTGCCACTAACTTGTTTTGCAATCGTAGCTGTCCAACACGTTGAAGTACTGAAGCTGCTAGATCATGATCTCGTTTTTTTTCTGACATTCTTAAACCAGTTTCTATGTCTTCTTTCAATTGAATTGTTGTTTATTTGTGTAGTGATTTTTAAGTTATGTATAAATGCAGTACACATTTACAGAAAATTAAGGTTCTACAATATTTAGTAGTAGCTTATCAGTGGTGATTGTCAGTCATGTGCATATAGCAGAAATGTTCAGAAAAAATCAATAAGAAGACGTAAACAAACAGACGATTAACACTATTAACAGCAATTATGCAATCAAACTTATAGCAAAATGTGGTAGTTCTGTATGTTGTCTCTGGGTTAGCATCATCTGAGGTCCTCTGAGGGGCTGGCATCATCTCTTCTCAGGTGGTTCTGGATCCAGACTGGAGCTTGTGTAAATCCTAGTTACCACGGGATGTAAATCCCAGCAGAAACAGAGAAACAAATAGAGACATAATTAGCGTAGCTGCTGTTCCAGCCAAGTACAAAATTAATTCGTTTTTAACCCAAGCTAAAGAATAATAATGCACATTTGATCAGATATAACTGCAGTCCAAAATTATGAGATGCATTATTTGAAGGCTTGGCCAAAAGAGGTGTGTTTTTAATCTAGATTTAAACAGAGAGAGTGTGTCTGAACTCCGAACATTATCTGGAAGGCTATTCCAGAGTTTGGGAACCAAATGTGAAAAAGCTCTACCTCCTTTAGTGGACTTTGCTATCCTAGGTACTATCAAAAGTCCAGCGTTTTGTGACCTTAGGGATCGTGATGGGTTGTAGCGAGGTAGAAGACTAGTTAGGTACGCAGGAGCTAAGCCCATTAAGGGCCTTATAAGTAAGTAATAATATTTTGTAACTGATACGGAACTTAATAGGTAGCCAGTGCAGAGACTGTAGTATTGGGGTAATATGATCATATTTTCTTGACCTGGTAAGGACTCTAGCCGCTGCATTTTGGACTACCTGTAGCTTGTTTATTGAGGATGCAGGACAACCACCTAGCAGTGCATTACAATAGTCCAGTCTAGAGGTCATGAATGCATGAACTAGCTGTTCTGCATCAGGAAAACAGGTAACATGTTTCGTAGCTTGGCAATGTTTCTAAGATGGAAGAATGCTGAAGCATTTTTGTAACATGGGAAATATGATTTTCAAAAGACAAGTTACTGTCTAATATAACACCCAGATTTTTGACAGTAGAGGAAGTAACTGTACATCCGTCTAATTTGCAAATTGTAATCTACGAGATTCTGTGTAATGTTTTCTGGTCCAATAAGTAATATCTCTGTCTTATCTGAATTTAATAGGAGAAAATTATTGGTCATCTTTTACATTTTTAACACACTCTGTTAGCTTAGATAATTTAGAAGTTTCACTGGTCTTGTTGAGATATATAGTTGAGTATCATCAGCATAACGTGGAAACTAATCCCGTATTTTCTAATGATATTACCAAGGGGGCACACATGTATAGTGAAAATAGCAGAGGACCTAGGACAGATCCTTGTGGCACTCCATATTTTACTGGTGATAAATGAGATGACTCCCCATTTAGATAAACAAAGTGGTAGCGATCGGACAGGTAGGATCTAAACCATCTTAAAGCCTGCCCTTGGATACCTGTATAGTTTTGTAATCTATCTATGAGTATGTCGTGATCTATGGTGTCAAACGCAGGCACTAAGATCAAGTAAAACTAGCAATGAGATGCAGCCTTGGTCTGACGCAACAGAAGCAAGTCATTTGTAATTTTAACAAGTGCAGTTTCTGTGCTATGATGGGGCCTGAAACCCGACTGAAATTCTTCATAGAGATCATTTTTTTGCAGGTAGGAGCACAATTGAGCAGACACAACTTTTTCTAAAATTTTAGACAAATGGAAGATTTGAAATGGGTCTGTAATTTGCCAGTTCACTAGGATCTAGTTGTGGTTTCTTAATAAGAGGCTTAATAACCGCCAGCTTGAATGGTTTTGGGACGTGACCTAAAGTAACGACGAGTTAATAATATTGAGAAGCGGTTTTTTCTGCTACAGGTAACAACTCTTTCAGTAATTTAGTGGGTACAGGATCTAATAAACATGTTGTTGGTTTAGATGCAGTGATAAGTTTATTAGCTCTTCCTGTCCTATAGTTGTAAAGCACTGCAGTTTATCTTTGGGTGCGATAGATAAACCTAAGGTATTAGACGCTGTAGAATCTACATTTGTTATTGTATTTCTGATGTTATCTATTAATCAGTGAAGAAATTCATAAGTCATTACTATTTAACTGTGAGGGAATATTTAGATCGGGTGGCGTCTGGTTATTTGTTAATCTAGCACTGTGCTAAATAAAAAACTTGGGTTGTTTTGGTTGTTTTCTATGAGTTTGTGGATATGCTCGGCCCTGGCAGTTTTTTAGAGCCTGTCTATAGCTGGACATACTGTTTTTTCCACGCAATTCTAAAAACTTCCAAGTTAGTTTTTCTCCATTTGCGCTCAAGACTACGAGTTTCTTTCTTGAGAGCGTGGGTATTACTGTTGTATCATGGCACAGTACGTTTTTCTCTAACCTTTTTCAATTTGATGGGGGCAACAGCTTCTAATGTATTAGAGAAGATAGTGCCCATATTGCCAGTCATTTTGTCTAGTTCATGTGTATTTATGGGTACACAGAGCAGTTGAGATAAATCAGGCAGGTTATTTGCGAATCTGTCTTTGGTGGCTGGAACACTAGTTCTGCCCGGACGATAACGCGAAGCTATATAGTTATTAGTATTATTAATACGCAGAATGCACGATACAAGGAGAATGGTCAGTAACATCATCACTTGTGAGGTACGATATCTATGTCAGTAATATCGATTCCATGCGATATAATTAAGTCTAGCGTATGATTAAAACGATGAGTTGGCCCTGTGACATTTTGCTTTACTCCAAAACAGTTTAATAAGTTAGTAAACGCAAGTCCTAATGCATCATTTGTATTATCAATATGAATGTTAAAATCTCCGAAAATTAGTGCTTTATCAGCGGTAACCAACAGGTCTGAGAGGAAATCTCCAAATTCCTTTTAGGAATTCTGTATATGGCCCTGGTGGTCTATACACAGTGTAGCCAGAGAAAGAGATACGATAGATTATTTTGCATATCTGACAGTGTAACATTAAGCCATAAGTATTTCAAATGATTTAAAAAAACCTGTATCCTGTTTTCTGGGTAACACTAAGAATATCACTATATATTGTTGCAACACCTCCCCCACGACCAGTCTGACGGGGGCTCATGCTTATAACAGTAGTTTGGTGGAGTAGACTCATTTAGACCAATATAATCATTTGGTTTTAGCCAGGTTTCAGTCAAGCAGAGTACATCAAAACCTATTATCTGTGATCATTTCATTTACAATAACTGCTTTGGGTGTGAGTGATCGTAATGTTTATGAGCCCAAAACTTTAAAAATTGGTTGTTTTTGTTCATTTATTTTACGTTTTTCAGGTTTAATCACGATAAGATTTTTTCTAGATCCTACATTAAATTTATATTTTGACCTAAAAAATCTTTCTTTTACTCCGATGTCAGTAACATACCGGAGTACAAATGACAGCTGTGCAGAGTTGCTGAAATCGGTGGTCTCGTCCACCATAACTGCAACAAAATTGGTGTTGTTGATCTTTTTTGATGGCATCATTTAGCACCATCATTTAGAATTTATGAGATCATTGTGAATTTTTCCTGATGTTCCCGTAAAAACGGTGGCCGTGGCAAGGTGGTGTCGCAAGTCAGCATCGTATTCTGATAGCAGAGACAGTAACTCCGCGTTCAGGATTCAGGGACTCCTTCCCCCTCATCATGTCCCCTGAAAGACAACTCTTGCTGTCCCAAAAAGATGACACAATCAATGAGGCGCTTCAGTATGTCCCCCGGTTTTTCTTCACTTTTCTCGTTGTGCAGGCTTGTCTCTCGTCTCCGCTGTTCATCCAGCTGCAGATCCTCCCTGGACTCACCAAAGGTCTTCAAATCTACCACCGCTGTGAGGTGACACTCTGATGATGCTTGGTGTCTGATAGCTGCCTTGGTGAAGTTATTGAAGGCTGTTAAAACCCCTGCTGTTCCATGTTCCCTCACTGGTGTTAAAAAGCAAACACAGCCAACAAAACATTTAGCCGTTAGCCAGTCATAGCGGTCGTAGTTTCCATCAGCGAAGTGGAAAAACCTTTTCCAGCCTTGGTCAGCACATCCAGCTTAGGGTGTAGGTCCTTCCTTTTGAAACTATCTCTTTTTTTCTCTCCAAATTGAGCGCCTTGAAAAAGGCACATGAAGGAGATCGAAAACAGGATCGGTAAGAGGTGTGAAGGCAGCGGCCATAGCTTAGTTCACTGACATCGCTCACAACCCGCCAAAAGTTCAAACAGATGAAACCCCCCCATTTTTCTTCTTCTTCTTTATTTGTTTTTACTTTATTATTTGTTATTATTGTTTAGCATTTTATGTTGATAGTTGTATTATTTTTGTTTACTTTTCTTGATTTTTTGAGCATTAATAAAAAATTAAATAAATAATAGGCCAGCTATATCCCTAGTGCTGGTCAACGGAGCTGTGAGGCGTTTCGATCAGATAATATATGGAAAATCCAGCTCAGCCTCACAAAAAATAACCATATTTTCTGAAACATATAACTGTAATGTACTGAAATAGACAGTAATTGAATTTAGACAGGTTTAACTTTTGAATTTTTTTTTTTTTTTTTTTTTTTGACGGCAAACAGAGAAGGACCTGAAGGCCCTGACAGCCCACCACTGTGTATACATAAGTATTTTGGTTACAATTAACTAAATTAACTAAAAAAGTTATGATTTTCTTTTGAATTGTGTTATTCTGTAACAGAAACACACTTCCACAGTGAACAGCGCTACCCTCTCCTCCAGGAAACTGACGGTGAATATAAACCAAGACTGCAGCCACACTGTTGAATTCTGGCCAGGATCAGCTGGAACAGACTATACATTAGTTTAGCACAGACTAGACAATCCGGGGACTGATCCAAGAACATCACCTTCAGGCCGTATAGGAAACGTCAACGGCTAAATGTTCATTTCTGAGCAAAATATTCCTTTAATGTACATGATTAACTGAGTGCTCAAATCTCTGATATGAACAGGTAATGACGTGACAGACATTAGACAAATATATGTCATTATTCTGTCTGTTTGCAGTCTGTGTTTGGAAGCAAATGGAGAAAAATCACTCTGGTGTGACTGGTGGTCTCAGCATCATCAGCATCATCATGGTCAGTGTCCTCAACAGCGTAAGAGCGTAATGGAAGTCAAGCACAGAGTCTCTCGTACACATTGTGGGCCTGTTATTGCATGATCAGCCCCTGCTTTACATGTCAAATGGTTTCCCAGGCCTTCCTGTGAGGGAGTATTGGTGCTTTGATCTGCATTCACATGAATCTGCATCACGGTTATTGATATGAAGAGCGTGCAATCAGCCAAACCACAGACGGCAGACTCACACTGCTCTCGTCTCGTCTGAGGAAGCTCTGTGGCCCTGTTCAAGCGTGTGAGAATGCTGGAGAATCTCGTGATGCTGTGAACACAGATTACAGGACGCTGATGAGGCAGATTGAGCTCAGTCTGTAATTAAGGTGTCAATCACAAACTGCGCTCATATTTCATTAGCCCTGAGGTAATGGTACCTCGTCTGAGGACAGAATTCATTTTTCTGTCAGATCTGCTGTCTCAGTCATAAAATGGACCTTGAAATGGGATGGAATGAACGATGTGCCATGAAGCACAACTGATCCCAGTCAGTCTCATTTTAAAGGCTGTTTATTATTAGTTTTATAGTTTTTTTCAACTGCTTACACACATTTTCAAAACTTTTTACACACAAATCCAAGAACTGCACACACCAAAATGCAAAATGCCTCACATCTCAACAAAATGAAGCACTGCGTTCAAAATATCACAAACACATCTGAAAAACAAACATTTGCAAACACCTTTGCCATAATATTAATCCCTGTTAGATTTGTGTGTTACATAGAGAACTGTGTGTTTGTGTTTTTGCAAAAAGTGTTTCATAAAACTGAGTCAAAGGCAGGGAATTAGTGTATGGTTTTTCAGATTTGGTGTGTGCTTCTGCTGTTTGAGTGTCAGCTTTCAGAACTGTGTGACGAGTAAAAATGGTGTGTGTAAGCATGGCTGAAAAACATAAACTGTAACAGAAATGTGGTTTTAGGTGCACATCAGAGTAAATCAGGCTACAGATTTATTTCGGGCATTTATTTATTCTTCCGTTTACTGAGTGATTAATTCATTGAGACTTTGGTGAGTTTTGGAGAGCAGCAGGTTTGTGCTGACTGTACACTTTCCCAGACGAGAATGTGTACTGCTCATACACGCTGCTCAGTTTTTGTCGTTGCTGGAAGAGATACGGTTGAGATGGCATTTCCAGAAATCCAGAAAAAACGGCCCTTAAATATAGTTCTTTGTTTAGTACTCCTCTTGTATAAATTATTTTTCTTCTAATTTGTAATTTAAAAAAGTAAGTCTTATAATTTCAGTTCAACTAGACCGTGTTTTAGTTTACTAAAAGCTTAATCATAAAACACAATGCAGAAAATGCATTCAACCAAAACAAGACTTGATTTTAGGACAAAAATAAATAAATTTGGGGAACACATTAAACAGAATGGTAGAAAAAATTAATAGAATGTATGTGGGACATCAGAACTCTGACCGCATGCTGAGTGTGACCCTCGGTGGAGTAGCATTTGGGTCCAGCGGACTGGACGAAGCTTGATGTCCTTACCGGTTCTACGTAAGTCTACCACAGATGCATTCACCTGAGGATTCAGAACGGGTCGAGGGAACTTCTGCTCCTGTTGTGTGTGCCACATGAGAGTCCACCCACACACCCGCTTTACAGGTCGAATCAGCCCCCCGAGTTTTCCTTGCAGTCCCTCATTTGATAAACGCAATAAGCCCACTTTTTCCATGAAGAACCAGGGCAGAGGAGAGACCCACTAGGCCAGAGGAGGGTGAACAGGTCAGCGAGAGAGCACAGATGTTACCTTTGTTTCTCACTCTGAGAGCTTCAATAAAACGAGCGGTGTTTTAGGCCGCCGGCCTTGCGTCTTCTGAAATGTCGACCACGCTCTTGATTGGTGTGAGTCGATTCGTACTTTAACCCGAACATGACCTCGGCAACCGGTCACCTGAGCCCTCTGTGCCTGTAATTTTAATAGTACTCCTCTGTGGGTTATGCCCCGCTTAGCAGTTTGGCCGATCGGACACAATACCGTGGAAGACGTCTCCCTCCTGTAGACCCGGCATCTTAAATTAGATGAGTGTCTGGACGAGTGCTCGATACCATCCTCTTCTTTCTTCATCTCAACTGTACAGACGGGAATCAGCCGCTCGATTTGAAGAGGTTGCTTTAAACATAACATCTCTTCGTTAGCCGCTGATCCAGCAGTTTGAAGCAGCCGTACACAAACCTTATGAAAGGGGTTCCTAAGCACTAGTTTTAGTGCATTCTCATACAGCACCGAGCCCACTTCGAAGGAGTTGTTGATTGAATCCCCCTTTTTTTTTTTTTGGCGCCAATAAGCTAAGAAAGACACACCCGTCACGCACTGGCACACATGGAAAAGACTCTGCGGCACAGCGGATCCAGATCTTAGACTCCACACGCTGAAGTGGCGATTCGGTTCATCACCGAACTCAGAAGACAGAGCGAGACAGTCATCAGATTTGGTTATTGCACTGATGTGGCAACCGCAGTCTTTTTCACGTTTTCCCACCCGCATCACTCTCCGGCAGTTTCACAGCGTGGCACACACTCAATATGAGATGGGTTTGATAGCCTCGGAGCAGGAACTTGCTAGCCGTAGTGCTATTTGCATTCAGACAGTGACGGATACAGATGCTCGATTTCTAATGGTAAATGCATATCTTTTGATAACACAACAAAGAGATCAAAATGAAAACGGGTGTGCAGACTTTAGTGGTGGAGGTTCCAGAGTCTCACCATTAACTACGACGTTACACCCTCCATTCCCTCCGAAGTACTGCAGGCTTATAACAGTTTGACCAGTCGCTGTATAAGGAGAAGAAGCAGCCCAATATGCTACGGGGAGGGAGTAGATAGCAACTGTCTATGATTAGTAAGAGAATATAGAGACGGAAAATTTAGGGGGTTCAGGTAACGGTGTAGACGGAACACGGAGACGCACGCTCACTCATGACAAAACCAATATTGAGGTGAAGGACAGGAAAAGCACGGGGGGAATTAGATAAGTAAACGAATTGCCATGCGTGGCGACGGAGGGAGCTGTGAGGGCAGATTAAAGCAGGCAGCCCTACAAAATTACGCGGTCGACTAGAAACATGAGGCATGTGGACAGCTTTGGAAGAACCGCTTTCAGCGGCAAGCAGATCCATGGAGGCGGTGGGTGGGCGGAGGGCAGGGCACTCGCAGCTTAAGCCAGTGAGCTGCTGAGCGCGAGGTGAAGCATGAAGCGGCGGTTGGGGCGCAAGCACTCAGGAATAGGACACAACGATTGCTGCATATAGAAGGAAAGCTTAATTCCTGCTTGCCAATGGAAGAAACGCTAGCGGTGGCATCAGGCTACAGCGCGTGGGGTTTTGGTCACCGGCTGTAACAGGAGGCACAACGGATGGGGCTGTGCTTGCCTGACAGATGTTGTGTTTGGGCTCTCGCTCTCTGTGTCAAGTGTTAAAGGTAGCCGTTTGGAAGCCGTCCCATCCATGGCACGCCAACAATGAGTCTGACGCACCCCCTGCTCCTCGCATGAGCCAGTCAGAGCCTTGTCTGGAGCCGTCTGCTCTGCAAGGGGAACCGATCGGGCCGCCGTGGTCTGTTTCGCCACTTCCGCCCTCATACGGAGACCAGGCAATTATCTGTAGAGTTCCTGAAACAAACAGCAGATGCCCTGTGTGTTTACACACTCACACACATTCATCCCACCAAACACACAGATGCACGTATACATCAGACCTTATGAACAGGTGACAACGTTGTCATAGTTAAAAATCATGTTACAGTTTATAATTTTTTTTTGCAGCAGGCATGGTAAAACAAACGTCATGTTTACAGCTACATTCAGCCTGAGTGGGTTAGGACCCATGTTCAGCCCTTCAGCTTCCTAACCCACTTCATCAGGAGTGACTGATCCACGTCAGATCTCAGTGTAGGGACAGAGTGAATCTAGAGGAGGAATGCTCTGGAACAGACTGCTATAAGCATTAAGAGCTTATTTTACCATAATCGGGTTCAATCGATTTGCATCTTTTGCATTTGGTTTGCCTCCTGGATTATATTTAGTTAATAAGTGATCGGGAAGAGTGTACAAATGTGCATTATGTAGCAGGTGCTGTTACACAACTACTCAAGAGGTTTCCTAAACAAAAACATAGCCCAGTCTGTGCAAGGACACGGTAAAGTTCTGCCTCAGTGTCCGTGCTGCGTTTGGTGGCATTTGGTGTGATTGAGTTACTCCCACATGTCTGTAACACACAAAAAGCATGTTTCTCCATTCACGGCCAAACACAACTTATCTGTTCAGAACAGACTGACATACATTGCTTCATTGTTTTAGTCAGTTGTGTTTAGTGGTGCCTGTTTTTTTGGAAGAGCTTTACAATGTGAAAACGACTTGTGCTTTTCTCTGTCTGATGCTTGAAGCTCTAATATGACGGTGATCAGTCACATGATGTTTACACAAATCAGCTGATGGCTGCAAAAATGGTGTGGCACTAAAGATGAATCATATAAAGCCATCAGTCGAGCCACTATGAGTGGAAAATGCTAACAGATTTCTCCAGCTGTATTACACCTCTTTTTATAAATGAATTCAGTTCCTGACACACTTCGGAATGCAACATCCGGCCTTCATGTCCCTTGCATGGGTTGTCAGGACAATGTACAAGAGAGGACACAGGAATCCTGTACGATTAAACGGTCCTGAAGATGAAAGCATGTAGTGTTATGAAGCAAGAAAGGGTGTGATAGTTGAGCTGAGCAGAGCTCCTCCCTCTGTCCACTGTCCTCTCTGGTGTTTCATTATTGGGTTTTTGAGGTCTTGGCTGATGGGTGTTTGCTCTCATACGTCCCCTCCTGCGGTGGACGGCCTGTCAGGGTTTTTCCCAGAGGAGCTACAGTGAAAAAAGACTAGCAAGAACCTCCTGAGTGTCCCAGCTGAGCACTGTAATCACTGACTTTAGCCATTAGATCCCTTCATTTCCAGCTTATTGTTAATTATTTAATTCTCTGATTTTGTCCGTATGCCACAGTTTCTTGCGGGCCGCTCTCCTTTTGTCACACACCTGATCTATTTTTCATAAGAACTGCAAACGGATGCATATTAAGTGGGGACAGTGTTCAGGTCAGTGCCAGGCTTTCCTGGCCGGCCCTGTTTGTCAGAACTCCTCTGTCCTCACTTTCCTGTCCTGTCACCCTCCTTTTCCCCCAAGAGATGCATTGCACGCACACATGTTCTGTGTGTAATTAGCTGGGAAAACAAAGCGGAAAATGGCCCTGTGAACTCCTCTTTAATTTCCTTTGTCAGCTTTGTGGCTCAGAACGAGTCTCGGACATCCAACAGCCACCGTAAGCGACAGTGGTCTCACACTCCTGTCCTGGAGGGCCACAGGAGTTTTAGACTTCCCAATGCAGCTCCAGCTCACACCTGCTTGGAAGGGTCTGGTAATCCCTGAAATGGACCCTTGATTATCGGATCAGGTGTTGTTGGTATGATTGGTGTTGGAGCTCAATCTGTGTCGAGCTGTGACCCTCCCCAACCGGGCAACACAAGACGTATGAGACCAAGCAGTATTGTTCGAGATGTCTTCAGAATGGAGGAAGACTGGGCGTGTCTCCTGTGATTTTCTCATAGCTGCAGGGTGGCTGTGTTTCTAAGCGACGAGGAACTAGATTTCTAAAGAAGGCACTATAATGAACTGTTTCAGCAGCACTAGCGGTTCTGGTCGAGGTTCAGCTTGGCCAATGTGGCAGAGCTGGCGGGACGGGGGTGGTTTCTGGCTCCCCCGTCATACGAGAGCTGCTGATGCGCGAAGTCACCACTGCGGCACCTTCGTCCTGGATATAAATGACGGTGTAATAAGAGTAACAACACGCCCGGTGTGGTATCAGCTCTTAAAGATTTATACTCGCAGTAAGTAGAGACGGGACACACTGTAAGCCAAGCCCCAATCCAAATCAGGAGGATGTCATGTGTGTGTTGCGGCTGTGGCAGAGAGGATATGCTTCACATGGTTTCTTGGGGCCTTGACACATCTTCTTTTAGCTAGAACATGCGATACAGGTTTTGATTCCGCATGTCTTCACAGAACCAGTTCAAACCCACGCCATGCTTAGTTAAAATTTAAAGTTAAACAAAACAAACAAAACAACAACAACAACAAAAAAAAAGACCAGTATTGTTAAATACCACTAGTTAATATTGCAAAGCATCTATTAAAACCAGTAGGAGAAGAGTTTTTTTTGTTTTTGGACCATTTTTGTCTTTATTTAGATAGGACAGTGTATTGACAGGAAGAGGGCGGATCAGAAGGTCCATGAGCTGGATTCAAACTTGGGGACACCCGTAGCGCAAATATGTAGGTGCGCTGCCCACAAGGCTATCAGCGCTGAAGGGAGAGTAGTTTAACTTAGACAGAGTGTCTTGACCAGCCTAAACCCATCTCTGAACTGTGCATTTTGTTCAATTTAGGGTGACATTTATCTAAAATAGTTCATTCCACAGTAGTAGACTGGCACTGGAAAACTGAAGCACCTTCATTTAAGCACACCCTTTGTTTCCAGGAGGCCTGACCAGCAAAAAAAAAAAAAAAAAAAGAAGCCATTTAAATATGTGTTCTAAAATTATGTTCTCAAAATATCAAATACATTTGATCTCCTCTGACTCAGAGTCTGAAGCTAAAACATCAGTGTTTGTGACCATCATAAACAACATGATTTCTGATGAAATCTGTAAGCTCAGATCCACAGACTGGCTCTGACTTTTGACAACTAGCTTCAACTTGCCCAGACTGAAAATCAGGGCAAAATCTGGGCAAAAGTCATGAAGACATCAGCCGTCTGAGGCTGGAGACAGATTAGGTGCTGTGATCCTTCGGCTACACAGGACCAGACTGGGTTGGTCGTCTTCTGGTTTGGCCATGGATGAAATTGCAGGCTGAGCTCCTGTGGTGAAGCCCAAGACTCTCCAGATTCAGCCGTCAGTAATTCCCTCCTGTCTCTGTCCTGCCTTCTCTCCCGTCTTCATCCCTCCATCGCTCTACCACAGTATTTGTGTTGCGGTCATGGGTCAATAAACATCAGTACGAAAATGATATGTGCTGAAGAAAGAATGAGACAAAAAAGCAAGAGAAGCTCTTGGAGCTCTAGAGGAGTGCAGTGAGAGAAAACAAACTGAAGGGAGACTGTGTTTCTTCTGAAGGATGTAGAAGTTTAATCAATATTAGTTTTCAGATTATTCATGTCTTATCTGTCCAGACTGCCTCTGTTTTACAGAGTAAATACGGAGTACCCAGATGTTGTATGTTTGTTTTAAGGACCCTTGTTCAGTGTCACATCGAACATTCCTGATTCACGCAGATGTGCCAAAAACAAATATTTAAATAAAATGGAAATAGGGATAATCTTTTTAAGATGCAAACTCAACAAAGGCGGTCCAATCCAAACTGGACCCAAATGCGAGCAGTACATCTGGCCTCATAATAAGCCATTATGATGTAATTCCCTGGAAACCCAAACACAAAAAAACTGTGTATACACTTGTGAGATCAGCTGCCCCAAACAAAAAAAACCAAAAAACAAACAATAACGACACGGTGAGGTTTTTTTTCGCCCCCCCCCAGCGGTGTGAGGTAGTCCCGTATGAACCTCGCTGCAGTGCCAGGCCTTACACTCACAGATTACAGGCCGTGTTTTTATGGGCTGGGCTTGAGGGCTTTCCACTTCCAGGCTTTCATACCCTGCTGTTACTGCTGGGAGAGACTCACTTCACAACCACTGACAGGGCTTCTGCCACCCAGCTGTGCGACAGGCTCTTGATAAACTGTATGTGCTATTGCTTAAATGCAATATTATTTAACCACTGAACTCATGCAGTATGCTCAAATTATGGAGGGCAAACATTTCAAGCTAATTTTGATTAGATTAACTCGAAACAAACAGATGTTTAGCTGTATATGTTCCTCCACCCAAAGGGGTTATTACAACTTACATAAAGTAATATTTTTCATGCTGAGATACAGAAAACTAATAAAACAGAGCTTCAGGCAACTCATTAGAACCTTGTATACAGTAACAAAGGAACTGTGGAGTCAAAAAATACAATTGACACAATTTGTCTCGAGATCTTCATCATTTGTCTTCCTCTGGATGGGTGTAATTAGGTGAGGAGTAAGGGTACTGCAGAACATTGTCCAGAAGAAACACTTTTAAATTACAGGAGACTTAATGGTGTTCTCAGTTATGTCTCATTGAAATGTCCACTTTGTCTCAAGCAATTCTCCAGGAATTGGTTTAGATTTCTGTAAGATTGTCTTTGATTAGTTTTTTTTGCTAAACATCATGGTTATTTGACATCAATTGTGACTTTATTCTGACCATGCATTTCAAAGAACATGTCATTTCACAAAACGGGGGCTCAGATTTTTTTTTTTTTTG